>NC_044015.1:17571456-17608956 GCF_900496995.4 Aquila chrysaetos chrysaetos
TTAATGATGAAATTTTTATAACCATGCTTGCATTAAGAATACAGAGGCATTACAGCATGTGTACTCTTAATAGTATTTCAAAAGTCAGTATGTATAGCTGTATTCTCACATCAGGTTTCCCAATTTGACAAAAGATTTTTTTCAACTCATGAAGAAGACATCATGTTGTTCGTATGTGGGTAATAGTTTCTATAGCAGAAAAGCTTTCTTGTTTAATTTTTATTTAATAATTTAATAAATTTCTAAGAATATGTTTGGTGGTTGGTGGGAAATAGGGTTAAAGAGTTGTGGCTCTCCCAAATGGCTTTATCCTGGTAGTGTTCTGATTGTCTTGAAGTATCCAACATAGCTGTTGTTTTTCCATTGAATGTTATTGCCCAGTGCATGTCAGAAGGGGCTATGTTCTGTGATCTGTAAAAGCACTTTCCATATGAAGGCTGGATGTATGTAGGAGACTATTATCTGAATGGAAAGTGAGATTTGGTGAACCTGTAAAGGAAAAATATTCCTAAGCATACAATGAAATATTACTTGGAGTTCAAAAGGCTCGTGGCAGCACTGAGCATTTGGTACAGCCGTTTCAGCTTGCATAGCTGACATCTAAAGCTCTTCCATTTGGACAGAAGACCATCTTAATCGTTACTGTGCTTCTGTGACCTTCCCTAAGATTCCCTAGAAATATTTTTGTTAAAGATGGTCACAATACTTAATTTCACTATAAAATTTGTTTTCGTAGATGTCTTTTGGTGAAAAGTGATTGCTTTTTCAGAGGAGCTCTTGTGGATCTGCTCTGTGATGGTGCTGCTTGCTTTTAATTTCAGTCCTGTTTTCTTTTCTTCAAATTAAAATACTGCCATTTTTTCTAATGCCTCATTAATGGAAGCTCAGCATGGACAGAACAGGAGGAATGCTTCTTTCTGTTGTGAGGGAGAGGTCTATTCTCTCTCTTTTAGACCTGTGCATGGATACCACTTTCCACTTTTCCAGATTGAGCCAATGTCTCTAAATGCTGTATTTTGTGTTAAGTAACATAACTGAGATCTGGACTTCCTTCTACTTTCCCATCTTCTGCCCATTCCATCTCACATCTTAACTACTACATGCCTTCCTCTCTGATCTTGCAAGTCATGTCTGTTCCACCCTCTCCCCATTTTGTTTTCCTGGCTGGGTTGGGTGTATAGCTGCTCTCTTTATGTGTATTTGGTCAGTGGTTCCCCATGTTTGTCTTTACCTTCAAGGGCTGATGTGACTTAGAATTCTTCAGTTATCCTCTCTTTAAGACTTACTGGATCTCGGGCCATTATTTGTTCCAAAAGGATTGCCAGTTTTGAGTTCTTACGAAGCTTTCCAAGAAGAATGTTTATTTTCTGCTATTAAAATTTTATTTGGCTGAAATATGTATAATATTGATAAATGTTATATTAATGTGTACAAAATGTATGTTTGTGGAACTAAATGTGAGCAGAAGCAAGTGGTGGTAAGATGCTGTGGGAGAAAGGACAAGCAGATGGTGACAGAAACCACTCCTTCTGAATTTGTAGTTGCTGCTGAGTCCAGATGACACGAAGAACTGGTATTCTTGATTTGGTTTCCAGTAGGATATGTAGCAGAGTGAAAACTGTTTAATTGGCAGTTTCTTTCGAGTGATTTAACCAGCAGAATACACAAAATACTATGTTGGGTCTTTTCTTCTCGTTGTACCCTTTGTGCTTCATCGTCCCATGCGTGGTTTGCCTTCTTGGAATTAGGGAAGTGGTATTTATAATAATTAGGCTCTCTCTTTTCCCATGGAACTATGTTTCTGAGATGCTGTTGAAATATTACCTAAATAAAACCAGAATTAAAACCCAAATCTTTATTACTTCACTTTCATAAATGTCTAAACTACACTTTGAGTCAAAAAAATGTCAGGAAAGATCAACCACAGATAAACTATGAACATAGCAGTGTAAGTTTGAAGAGCTTCTAAGTACGTTTCTTAACATGTTAAGTCTGAGGTCCAAACTATACTGAAAGATCATGCCTGAGGAAGAAGCAGTACGTCTCTACTACTGCCATGCTAGGTAATCCTTAAAACAGAACCATCAACAACACCTTGAGGTATGGTCTGGCATTGTGAGCAATGAGTGCTCCAGTGGTCACTTCCAAGGGGGAAGTAAGCAACTGGTAGATACTGGAATAAACACTCACAAAACATCCTTAAAGGGCAAAAGAGTTGTAAGTACCTGAACTGAATGACTGTAAGGCTGTGTGAGTTCACTTTTTGAGCTATTTTTTTAAGTAAACCTTAGCTACTCAAAATTTAAAATACTATGTGAAACTGCATATTTCAACAAAATTCCAGATTCATTACTTTTTTGCCTTACATTGTTCCACCTTTCTTTCCCTTTCATTCCAAAATTGGAGACCCCTGTGTTAGAGATTCAGACAATGAATCCTTTTATCTAACACTTACATTTATTATTCATTGTGCATTGTCAGTGCATTGCTACTTCAAGCCTGAATTAGAGATAATTAATCTTAGGAAAGCACTTGTAATTTCACACTTTATGAAGCACTATTGTCTCAGCACAGCAGTGCTGTGATGGCAAAATACTCTAATGCTTGTTGCTATTCAATATCATATTTCTTAATATTTATGTGCATTGAAGTCTTTATTTTGCTTACTTGTCTGTAGGTTTATGTTACAGCAATCATGATTGTGTTTTGCTTTGGAAACACTTTTTGGTATTTTTGTTTTATACAGAATTTCAAAGAGAAATAGGTTGAATTGTCATTTAAGTGGTGAGGTTAGAAAGACCTTTATCATTTTCAATACTGAAAAGGAAAACTTGGAAAAGTGATGGATTTTAGAGCAAGAGGAATCAAGTAGATTCCCAACTTGGCACATTACTTCAGATGATGGGTTAAATTCATAGCTGGTAATTCATCAAATAGTCTACACTTAGAAGCTAAGGCCTGTTGTTTTCCATCTGGTGGTTAATTGTTTCTAACCTTCTTGCTATGCACAGAGCTTTCTAGGAGCTCTGGTTGTGTGTGTGAGCATATATGTAAGAACTTTACTCAGGAAGTTGATTTCATGTGTTGCAATCTTGGTTTAGTTTACACCTCTGCATAGGGAACAGTTCGTGCTCTGTATCTTGGAATAGCTTAGAAACTATAAAAATACTGGTACCTCTTGACAGTACTTAAAACTGATACTTCTAGAATGCTGAAAGAATAAAACTAATCTACGCTCACATGAAGGTACGGGAGAAGTGATTCAATGCAAAGTTGCTAGAGATCCCTTAGTTGCTTAGCACACAGAGGGGAATATTTTGGAGTATCAACGTATGCTTGTCCTTCAACTCTTCCTACTGCAGTCAATAGCATATAAAGGAGGTAAAGAAGTGAGAGCTAAAAACGGAGTTTTGTTTCATTTAGCATTCTTGCTAAGTGGAAGAAAATTTGCTAAGGGCTTTGAAAATGCTCTCAAGTCTCTTCAGCTGTATTTATCATAAAATCATTTAGGTTAGAAAAGACGTTCAGGATCGAGTCCAACTGTCAACCATGCCCACTAAACCATGTCCTGAAATGCCTTGTCTATGCACTTTTTGAATACCTCCAGGGATAGAGACTCAACCACTTCCCTGGCCTGACAACTCTTTTAGTAAAGAAATTTTTCCTAATGTCCAATCTAAACCTCCCCTGCTGCAACTTGAGGCCATTTCCTCTCGTCCTATCTCCAGCCACCGGACAGAGACCAGCACCCACCTCACTACAACCCCCCTTCAGGTAGTTGTAGGGAGCGATAAGGTCTCCCCTCAGCCTCCTTTTCTCCAGGCTAAACAGCCCCAGCTCCCTCAGCCGCTCCTCATGAGACTTGTGCTCCAGGCCCCTCACCAACTTGGTTGCCCTTCTCTGAACACGCTCCAGCACCTCAATGTCTTTCCTGTAGTGAGGGGCCCAAAACTGAACACAGTACTCGAGGTGCGGCCTCACCAGTGCCGAGTACAGGGGAACAATCACCTCCCTGCTCCTGCTGGCCACACTATTTCTGATAGAGGCCAGGATGCCGTTGGCCTTCTTGGCCACCTGGGCACACTGCTGGCTCATATTCAGCTGGCTGTCAACCAGCACCCCCAGGTCTTTCTCTGCTGGGCAGCTTTCCAGCCACTCTTCCCCAAGCCTGTAGTGCTGCATGGGGTGGTTGTGACCCAAGTGCAGGACCTGGTACTTGGCCTTGTTGAACCTCATACAATTGGCCTCAGCCCATCCATCCAGCCTGTCCAGATCCCTCTGTAGAGCCTTCCTATCCTCAAGCAGATCAACCTTCCCTCCCAACTTTTTTTTTCCCTAATTGTTTTCAGGAATTTCACAGTAATTGCTAACTAAGGTATAGTGCTTACCAAAATGAGATTTTTTTTTTATTACACTCTTCAAGAAAATTGGCACATCATAAAAGTATTTACTATAATTTTTGCTTATTATTAGGTTTTCCACAGCAAACGTAATTCCTTTGTAGAAAAGTTAATCTTATCATAGTCTTTGAAAATAGAAATTGGGGAAAAATATTTAGGATTTTAAATAAGAGTGTATTACACTGCTCAATTTGTGCTGACTAGAGAAACACACCTCCAGTCTGAGTTACCCTATGATCCTGACCTCATAAGTGGAGTCAAGAATTAGAAGTTATTGTTAGTCTAATTAATGCCCTAGCAGTCAAATCAAAATGCAGCAGTTTTTATTGTTATCCAGTTACAGTGATGCTAACACTTACAGTCTAATTGCTGCTAGTTTCTAATAATCAATGTATGGAGCATCATCAGTGTCCTGAGCTCTACTGGGAAGAGGATCCTGGTGGTGGCTCTGTGTGGGATTTTGCTTGGTGCTTTCAAGCAGTCAGTTGCTAATGCTTTGTGTTGATCCAAAAAGCTTACGGATGTTAATCACTCCAGTTTTGTTAGACCTTTATTATATCTGCTATAATTTCCTTAAGACTGTGCAGTTGCACAAAGCTGAGCTGAATCTAAAAACAAGTTAGACACAAGTCATTTGACTGTAATGACTTCATTACAGTTATGTCACTCAACTGCAAGGCATGTGCTACTACAGCTAAAGCCAAGCTCAAAAAATAAGTGCGGGCCAAGAGAAGTCCAGACAAAAGGTTGCAAGTCCTTAGGTGGTATGTTTCTGGGGCAGCCTGAGGCCTGTGGCCTGCTAATAGCAGTGGCAATACTGTCTTGTGGTGGGTTGACCCTGGCTGGATGCCAGGTGCCCACCAAAGCCGCTCTATCACTCCCTGCCTTAGCTGGACAGGGGAGGGAAAATATAACAAAAGGCGTGTGAGTCGAGATAAGGACAGGGAGAGATCACTCACCAATTACTGTCATGGGCAAAATGGACTCAATTTGGGGAAAATTAATTTAATTTATTACCAATCAAATCAGAGTAGGATAATGAGAAATAAAACCAAATCTTAAAACACCTTCCCCCCATCCCTCCCTTCTTTCTGGGCTTAAATTTACTCCCGAATTCTCTACCTACTCCCCACCAGTGGCACAGGGGGATGGGGAATGGGGGTTACGGTCAGTTCATCACACATTGTTTCTGCCGCTCCTTCCTCCTCAGGGGGAGGACTCCTCATACTCTTCCTCTGCTCCAGCATGGGGTCCCTCCCATGGGAGACAGTTCTCCATGAACTTCTCCAACATGAATCCTTCCCATGGACTGCAGTTCTTCATGAACTGCTCCAGTGTGGGTCCCCCGCAGGGTCACAAGTCCTGCCAGAAAACCTGCTCTGTGGGATCCTCTTTCCACGGGGCCACAGGTCCTGCCAGCAGCCTGCTCCAGCATGGGCTTCCCACAGGGTCACAGCTTCCTTCGGGCATCCATCTGCTCTGGCGTGGGGTCCTCCACAGGCTGCAGGTGGATATCTGCTCCACCGTGGACCTCCATGAACTGCAGGGGGACAGCCTGCCTCACCATGGTCTTCCCCACGGGCTGCAGGAGAATCTCTGCTCTGGCGCCTGGAGCATCTCCTCCCCCTCCTTCTTCACTGACCTGGGGGTCTGCAGGGTTGTTTCTCTCACATGTTCTCACTTCTCTCTCCGGCTGCAATTGCTTTGCAGGTTTTTTCCCCCCTTCTTAAATCTGTTCTCCCAGAGGCACTACCACTGTCACTGATGGCATCGGCCTTGGCCAGTGGTGGGTCTGTCAGACATGGGGAAGCTTCTGGCAGCTTCTCACAGAAGCCACCCCTGTAGCCTGCTGGCTACCAAAATCTTGCCATGCAAGCCCAATACATGTCTTTACAGGGCTACAAATTGTGTCTGTGTGAGATAGATCTGTGTGCAACAGCTCAAGAGAGGGGGGAGCATAAACTGACCTTTCAGGTTGGTTTGCAGAGTAGTGGTAGCTGAAGGTGGCATTAGTCTGCTTGCGAAGCTATAAGCTGTTACTGTTGCAATGGAACTACTGACATTGCTTCAGGTTGTTATGTTAACGGCCAGTCTGTAGTAAACCACAAGCAAAGGACAGCTTCTCCAGCGCGGTCATCTGGTCTGCAGCAGCTCCTGCAAAATAAGCATTCTGAGGTCTGCCAGGTGCCATGTGTAATTTTGATGTGCATTTGAAAGGATGTTCTTAAGCTCTTAAAATCTTTCACTGTGACTTCCATTTTTCAGTGTAAGATGTTCTTCAATGTTGAGTCATCTTCTGGTGATGAAGCGCACAATGTTTTTTCATTGCGTTTACAGTAGCCTCCTTGTGTGAGCTGACATGGCTTATTACACTAGGGGCCTCTGATCTGAACTGCAGCTGTTTGGCAAAATGGAAAGATAATCTATTCAGAAAGAAAATCTCTGTAAGCTGTTTAAATCTGATATGATAGAACAGAGGTTTTTCAGAGGCCATGGACTGGGTGATATTTTTTTTTTTTCCCTCTGTTTTGGGTTGTGGGGTTTTTTCCAATCTTACTGTTGGAGGGCATTAGTGTCTGTGAAACTGAAATTCTGGATTTCTGGGAAATGCTGTTTATAGTCTTTTGAGGTTAGATCTGGGCCAAAGTCTAATGGAGAACCTAAAAAATGATATATAGTAAATCTGCAGGTTGCCTGTGTTTATAAGGATCAAATAAGACTCAGTTTTTCTGTCTTGCTTTATTTTATTCAGGTAACGTTTGAATTATTCAGTTTAGCTGAAGCTGTGACAAATTTGCCACTCTGTTGTATGAAGTGTAGCAAAAGTATAGGGAGTCATGTTTATAAAACTTAAGTCTGTCCTTTCCTGAGAGCAGCTGCTTGGTCTAGTCTACTCCAGGCTGTTTAATAACAAATTAGAAGTACTAGGAATACTAGCCAGAATACACAAACAAAATTTTGTCTTTCTTTCCTATGCCTTGATCCTAGATCTTTCACAGTCCTGAGTCTAGGGCTTTATTTTTGTTGTTTTGTTATTCCTTTGTGAGAGGTACTGATTTATGTTCCTACCAGAGGCATAGCTTATAAAAAAATTTGCTCACAAAATTTGCTTGTTTAGGTGTGTAGGGAAATACTTCTGGTATAGGTAAGCTAAGATGCCTCTTGGCATATTGGAACAGTCATTAACAGGTGCAAACTGCCCTGGTTTTTCACACAATGAAACTCTTTTGGTTTTGAATCTTGAAATTGTGCTTTGGGTAATTTCTCCAAATGTTATGAGTAGATAACTTATGTATAATTTTCAGTCTAAAATTTTGTCTGCAGCTTTGATTAGGTTCTACAGTGTTCTCTGTCTGTAGTCTCCAGAGACTCCACTCTGTAGTGGAGTTCTCTGTCTATGTCTAATCTGTATCATTTATAAGGAATGTTCTTACCTCACTATTATCTAGAACTTAGCAAAAGTGTGAAGCTTCAAGATGTGCCCCTATAGCTCTCCCCTTTCTTCCCTACTCTCTGGTACACACTTTCATTGATTATTTTTGGGAGAGGGGGTATAAAATTTTCAATTTGCTGTTCTCTTAGTTTACAGGGAAAGACAATTATGATCTCATGCCTTTCCAGTACTTCCTCAGTTAATGTGCTACTTCTCATATTTAGAATTTTCCTAAGTGTTTCCTAGAAAAATCATTACAGTCCTTCATGACTGTACCAAACACTAGGACTTTAGTCTATTGTCAAAACGATTAAAGAGCAATGGTTTTTCATTCAGAGTTGAGATCTACAACAGATGCAGGCTATTTAATCTCCTTTACCAAGTTCCCAACCTTAATTCATAAACCATCTTTTCTGTCTTTCACATCAGTGTTATTTACTTTTAATACTTGTACCTGTAATTTCATATGTACTACTAATTCTTTTCTTCTACTACATCTGAAATTGCTTTATTTCTTAGTGTTAGCATTCCTTTCTTGTGATTTACCCTGCTGTGTTTCTATTAAGTGTCCCCCAGCCTCTTCCTTGAATAATTGCTTCTAGCTCAGTCTGTTTATTTACCATCATCCTTGGTTAATATACAAGTAGTTGTGACACGGTTTATTTCCTTTCGTTCTTGGTAAGTAGTTTTGTTTTCTTCTTTCTTTCCTCCTCCTCCTTTTCTTCTTACTGTATACAAGTCTGGCATTTCAGTTCTTGACTTAAGAGTTGTCTTTTTATCAAAAAGTGAATCTTGTATCCACTCGAGGCTGTTTTTTTTTTTCTCATGCCAGCTCTGAAGACAGAAGATTGGATGTCTGAAGGGAAGTAGTGACTAGTCAAGAGCACATGTGTGCTCTGTGAGGACTGTGCTCCATGCATGAAGTCTCTAGATTTCTCCTTTCAGTTGATTAAAGGAATAACAAACTTGTTGTGCGTAGTGGCATAGAAAATACAGATGAGGTTTAGCAGATTATATGTGGACCTCCCGATTTGTTTGAACTTCGCTGGGGAGAATGAAAGAAGGTGTGATTTACATGGACAGTTACATGGTCAGTTTAAGAGATGACCTCTTTGGAGGCATTCAGTACTCAAAGTGCTGTTAATCCTTATTTCTCTTTCTGGGGTTGATGGCAAGATATGAAATGGAAGTTGTCAGCTGTTGAGCTTTTGATCATTTTGAGCTGATAGAACCAGGTACCAGTGATCTTCACAGCACATAATACATCTTTTCTTGGAGACTATCTAGAAAGTAATGATGTGCATTGGAAAGATGTAACTAGAAAAGCTAATCTCATAAATCATAGAATTGTTTAGGTTGGAAAAGACCTTTAAGATTGTCAACTGTCATCCCAACACCACCATGCCCACTAAACCACTAAACCATGTCCTGAAGTGCCTTGTCTACGTGTTTTTTGAATACCTCCAGGGATGGTGACTCCACCACTTCCCTGGGAAGCCTGTTCCAATGCTTGACAACCCTTTCAGTGAAGAAATTTTTCCTAATGTCCAATCTAAACCTCCCCTGCTGCAACTTGAGGCCATTTCCTTTCGTCCTATCTCCAGCTACCTGACAGACCAACACCCACCTCACTACAACCCCCTTTCAGGTAGTTGTAGAGAGTGATAAAGTCTCCCCTCAGCCTCCTTTCCTCCAGGTTAAACAACCCCAGTTCCCTCAGCTGCTCCTCATAGGACTTGTTCTCCAGACCCTTCACCAACTTGGTTGCCCTTCTCTGGACACGCTCCAGCACCTCAATGTCTTTCCTGTAGCGAGGGGCCCAAAACTGAACACAGTACTCGACGTGTGGCCTCACCAGTGCTGAGTACAGAGGAACAATCGCCTCCCTGCTCCTGCTGGCCACACTATTTTCTGATACAGGCCAGGATGCCTCTATTATTCTTCTGGATAACTCAAAATGTAACAGGCAGACCATACAGAAGTTGATGAGTGTTTTGGGGGAGTTTGTTTGTTTGTTTGTTTTTATTCAGAAAGTAATAGCGATTGAGAGAGGAAGGGTTCCCTGAGAAACTTAAATTTTGGTCATTTCTAAGGGGAATAGTCAGTGGCAGTGTATGGAGATGCACATCTGAGAAGGTGAAGCGAGAAGGGAACCCAAAGATGGTTAAAAAAAGGAAGTGAAAATAGAAAGACATTAGATTAAATATAGGTGTGTGGAACATGGACAAGGACTCTAATGGCAGGAAAAAATTGCTCCACGCAAAAATTTAAATTAGTGGAGAGTAACGTGGTTAACTGGAGGAGGCAAAAATGAGATACATTGCAAAGTAATTTGGAGCAGATGGGAGGTGGGAAAAAATGAAGAGCAGATATGTCTGTCTGCAAAAGGCTGTAAAAGTCAAGGTGACAGATGAGGGCTTAGAAAAAAAGTGCTCTAGTAAACAAATTACAGAATCCAAATCACTTCTTTGCTTGTTGAGGGGAAGGAAGTGGGAGAGAAGGAATTGGAGGTGATAGTGAAGTTTTGATCCTGAGAGAGAGTAGAAGTGTATGCATTATTTAGAATAGAAAAGGACTGTAGCAAGAGACTGCAAAAAAAAGGTATGCTCAGTACTAGAAAGAATCAGTTTGTGATAATGGCGTGGCAGGAATGGGAGAGGAAGCTGACATTTGGATTAGAACCAACTTGAAGGAAATGTGCTGAATTACTGCTGTGTGTTTGAACAGATATGCGGAGGTGGCAATTAAATCACTGGAAAACTTGTACTTAAAATGGACTTGTTTCCTACGAGGGGGCTAAAAGGATCAATATAGCAGTAAATCAGTACATCAGAGCATTAGGAATATTTCTTACTGCAATATTATGTCTTGCCATGAAATGCGTAACTCAAGTTGCTTTATGGATGCTATGAAATAATGATAATGATCACTCAATTTTCTATATTTTTATCACTTAATGAAAATGTCTTATCTCTTGTGCATAGATATTTGATTTAATGGATGCCAAAGCCCGTGCTGACTGCATCAAAGAAATAGATCTTCTTAAGGTAAAAGATTTGTTTAAAAAAATGTGCAGCCATCATCAAAGTATATTAAGTTTTTCATAGATATACTTGAGGTGTCCACTGTTGCCTGTGTAGAGTTTTTATAAGCCTCACTTACGGAATTTTGTAATCTTTATTGCTTTAAAAGTTAACATTGAGAAGTAAATCCTATAGAAGAATGGGTAACTTTTCAAGTAGAAGTTTCTGCTAAACCCACAGTATTTAAACGACTGTGTCCTGTGTACTGTAAAATACTGATTTTAAAAATTGACTTTACTGTTTCAGGTAACAGTTTAGCATGCTATTGCATAGATACATTGAAGCAAAATTCCTCTAAAATTGCGACTTCAGTCATCATGTTGATCCTAAAATGCCATCATGTTCTTGCAGAATGGTTATCTGTAGATGCTTCTCATAAGCATATACTTTTTGTATCATACTGAAATAGATTAGAGGTTGTTTGCCTAAATAAGAAAGTTTCATATGTCAGTCTTAAAAGATAAGACGTGCTCTACGCTAAAATGTGCATTATTATTCTTCTTTCTTAGCAACTGAATCATCCAAATGTAATTAAATATTATGCCTCATTCATTGAAGACAATGAACTGAACATAGTGTTGGAATTAGCTGATGCTGGAGATCTCTCTAGAATGATAAAGGTAGGAATTAACTTTTTAAAAAAAATTAAAAGCTTATAACATTCAACTTCTTTAGCTTTTCATTCTGCGTGCTCATCACTGGGTGAAGACTGTGGAGAAAAGTGGAATGTTTAGACTGACTTTTTTTTATGTATGGCCAATATTGATGCTTATGTAAGTATTTTTAATACTGTTGCCCAGAATGTAAGTGCAGATGGGGACATAACTAGACTGAAATTACTTTAGCACTGGGGAGAATAAAAAAAACTGTAAAGGAAAGCACTGTCACCACCCTTTAGAACAATACATTTTGACAGCATTCCTGATTTTTGGCACAGTTGTATTTTGTGTTCCAAATCAGAGAAGGGCTGGCATAATAACGCCAAGTTTCTTTTAGACCTTGAACTTCAACTGCTAACCACTTTAGCAAACAAAATGAAGGTTAAAATGGAAATAACTGCATCATTTTATCAGTCTAGTTAAATATTTCTTTATGCTGAGACTAACAAATATTCTGAAAATATATTTCATATTTAGTTGAAATCACATGCAGTGAACTTACTCATATGTGGTTGTGCATTATGGGTTAATTGCTCTCTTGTGTAGTTTTTAAATGCCTGTTCATTAGCTAATCAGAAAAATTTATCCAAGACCTATTGTATAAACTTTGTATTCTGAAAATTATATTAACTTTTAACTAGCTTTTTAATCTTTATTTGTTATCTGACAACTACTTCCCCTCTTTCCCTACCCTTTCTCCACTGGGTCTTGGTTTTAGTGTGTCCCTTTGGTGTATTTTCTTGTGTGCACATCAACATTATTGTTGTCAACACAGCGTAACTCTGGGAACAAATAATGCCAGTCAATTAGCATTCACTCAGCAAAAGCTGAGCACAGAACAGAGTTCTGCTGTTTTGCTTAGGACCTACATGAATAGAGAATGTTAATTTCTTCATTAATGACTTTCATACTGATTTTTTTTTTTGATCTTTTGAAGAATACTCCCTTCTAGATTGATAATTGTAAGGTAGGACAGTCAAAATTTGGTTCTAAACAGGTTGACAGCATTCTGTTAATATTTATATCCAAACCTGATATTTTTCTTCATCTCATTAATTCTGTGGGCTTACATTTCATAAAACATAAAGGAGGGTTTGTCTTTCCTTTTGAAAGTTCAGTTTTGACACAATAGTTATTAATATGAGTACTCTGTGACAGATTGCCTGATGGCATGTCTGGTCTTATGACCCATTGAAGCTTTTTCCTCCCCCCCCGCCCCTTTTTAAAAAAAAAAGTTTTAAACCCAATGTGTGAATAATGGCTTCTTCAGTGCAATTGGCTACATTACACCTTGTCCAAGTCGGTGGGTATTTCTTACAGGCTCAATCTTGGAGGCACTTTGTGATTGTCCTCTTAACACAGGGATCATGTTTAATGTAGCAAACTTAGATTGCTGTTTGATGTTAATGACATCCTATCAGGCTATTATTAAATATGTATGAGGTGTCACAATGTGCTCCATCTTCATGTTGCTGGTGGAGGAAATGATTTGGTAGACTACATGGGTGGTATGAGTTTAAATGTGGGGCATATCAGTTATATAGCATCTTCTTAAAGAAGTATTTTAAAAATTGCCTGAAAAATAAATTATATGTAATGGTATGGAAACTTCCTAGCAGAATGGCTGCCTGTCATGCAACTAAAGTAAATAACTATGTTGTGTTATTAAAACAAACAAACAAACCATGCTTTGGTTTCCAGTGTTCTTGCTGGAATGCTGTTCTAAGTTTGTTGGAAGATGTGAAGGCACACGCAGAAGAGTATTTCGGTACCAGGCTTGTATGATTTGTAGAAAGGATCAAGCATGTTTTTGAAATTGTAAATGACCACAGCTTGAATGACACTGAAACCCATGTTAATGTGAGGGAAAACTACTTAGCTGGTTTACTTCAGTATTTGTTATGACATTATTGGCACATCAGAGAATACCTACAAAGCTGCTGTGCCTTACAGTGCACCTTAATGAATTCTTCAGTTCTTCCCTTAATGAACCACATCCTTGCTGCCCAGCTTTTTTACCATCCCTTGTTACCTGTGAATAATACTCTCTTTGTCCCCATTTAGTAGACAGCTGAGGAAAATCACTTAGTGCATTCATATGGATTCTAATAGAATTCATAGAATCTGCTGTATGTCAAAAAAAACCCCAAAACCCAGCTGTGCATTGGCATTTACAAATCGCATAAACAAATCAGACGTATCTCATGTTCTCTCTGTCTGTGTGTTTAGGTATGTACATACACAGATATAATCCACTTGGCCTTAATTATTTTTTTTAATTACCTCTGTCACAGGGAGATGTTTCAGTACCACCTCCATTGTCAAAAGTAGGAGGATCCAAAATTGAGGATTTCTTACCTTACAGCTTTTAATGGCCTGGTAGAGTTCTTGGATATGGCATGTTGTAATATTGAGAGGCAAACATTATCAGTGAGGGGGAAATACTTGCATTTGACTTACATTTGGTTTTGCACTAGAATATATATATCAGTGCTGTGTAACCCCTGTGTAGGGATGGTGAAAGAAGGAAAAATTCTTGATTTTCTATATCTGTGAATTAGGCTGCTGGATACTATTACATCAAAGATTTTACAAGTAAATAATTAGTAACTATTGTGCTAGTTCCCAGTTGCTCATGGCCTGTTGTTTGTTGGTGTCTGTAGTCTCTACTATGGAACGTGGTGATAGTACGTGGCTACCAAGGTTAAGGGTAGTTCATGAGAACTCCTGTTGTTACCTTGTAATACCACCTCCTTTTGCAATACAAAAATATGTTGTAAAGCAGGTTTGAGGCTTGATCCCTTTTCCGATTAGTCATGGTTCTCCTCCACCACAGACAGCGACAGGGTGAAAATTGTTCTGTGGACTTTTTTGGTTTGGGATTTTTTTGTTTTTTTAAAGCAACAATTGATATATTGGATAAAGAAAATGCCATGAATAAAGAAGAATCTACTAATTGCATTAATCAAGAAAATACATTATAATGAATCACTAGAAAGAACTAGTTAGTAAAGTTTGTGCTGAAGATGCTGAAATGAGAATTTGAATTATCTTACAGAATAATTAGCATATTATTTAAGATTAAATATAAAGTTATTAGGCTTGTAAGAAGAGATGTTATCAAGACACTAAAATGGTGTGGGGTTTTGTTTTGTTTTTTAAACCAGCAATAAACTTCTACGTCTATTTCATTTCTGCAGTTATTTTTAGTTTTTCTGCAAATAATCTTAGCACACCAAAAAAAATGCAAACTTTAAACTGAATATGTCATACAGATCTTAAGGAAGTTGATCATGTTTTGGGAACAAGCATGAAAGCTTTCATCTAAAAAGTTGAAAATATGTTTGCAGGTTTCGCAAGATAGATGGAAAATAATTTGAATTCTACAAAATGTCACTTAGGCACTTCACCCACTTTTCAGAACACACTTTGTGTGTGTATTTTTTTCAACTTTAAATAAAAAAAAAAACAAACCATACTATAATTAGCTAGGTAAAATAAGACATATTAAAACTTCAGTATGAAGTTCATATTGATATCTCAGATTTCTGTAGTTGGGAACAGTGAATTCTTTGTCCTTAAACATACTTGTTTTTTACAGGACAGTCAAAATACAGGGATAGTCACTTCTTTCCAAGCAACTGATGCATATCTAAATTGCTCATTGCAGTAGCTGGAGGTGTGTTTAGACTTGTTTGAAATCTCATTGATTATCATTCTGTTGTTTCACCAGTGGTGCATATTTTGGGCTTCACTGTGTGAAATTGAGTCAGGCAGTTTCTGCTCTCCACATGGTCTGAGATGCAGACCCTCCCTCTTCTCCCCATGCCAAAATATATTAGCAATGAGGTTTTTTGGAACTTATTTGCAGTACTCCGGGGTTGACTAACTTGCTTGTGCTGCATTATGGGACAGCTTGCCCTTTTTTAAGGGCTTAAAGAGTAGAAGCAATTTTAGCTTCAGTCATTGGCAGCTTTGCTAGCCCAGAGTGCTGCTCCTGCTTGTGTGAAGCAGCCGCAACTCCATTGCAGAATCCATGTGACTGCAGCTTGAGTGTGTTACAGTGTGAGGTGGCTACAGAGTGAAGTGACAGCCTTCGGGGATTTCTAGACATGTTGTAATGGCAGTGAAATTGGAAGGAACATAGGGGCATGGGCTGGTGATTACAGTCTGCCTTGCCCTAAATGTTCAGTGGTGTCTGTGAGGCTGGGCAGCACTTAATGGAGGGTTATTCACATCATTCTGAACTTGGGTCGTGATCAGGTGCAGGTCAGAAACTTCTGCACGAGTTGCTTTTGTGGACTTAGCAGTGCATCTTGCCTCACTGTTCTTGCAGCGCAGTAGAGAGTTGAGAGTGCATGTACTGCTACAGGAGCCAATTACTTTTTCTGTCTGCAGACTAGCTGCCCTGGATTGCTGGATGCTAGTAGCCCATGATCAACCATTCTCACTGCAGTGAAGTTGGTTATGTTGCTGAGAACGGAAACTTGTCACTTGTTTTTTCAGACTATTTTCTGATGGATAGCTGTCCTGGGAATGTGCTAGAAATAGAGATGGTTTCTCAGACAGTGGGGTTATCTGATGAACGTTGATAGCACATGTTAGGTATAGTTTGACTTTGTTTAATTGCAAGAGTGGTAATTTTCTTTTGCTGTGATAATTGGAAGATTTTTCGGAGTATGAAGTTAGGGAAGTACCTGTGTAAGGAAGAGGTGCAGTGTCAGAATTTAGCAGGTCAGGTGTTTACCCTTTCCCAGGGCATGATCTAGTGTTTTGGGAAACCCTCAGCTGTTAACTGACTATTTTGTTTAGCTATCTCTTTATCATACAAAACATTGATTTACACCTTTAGCAGTTGTAGGAGATAGTTGGCATTCATGTTTGGAAGCCTGGTGGGATGATGATGATGATGTCTCCAGTGTAGTTTGAATGACAGTCATGCAGAAGCTATATTCTGCTGTGCACACGTGTGTCGCAGGACAGTAACTCTGTTTGCTGCTACGGATGCCAAAGATTTAGCTGTGCGAGAATGTGTTTTCAGTTTGTCAAAATATAACAATTTCATACTAAAATGTTGCATGCCAGCTGCCCGCTTGAGGGTGTATGTTTCCAAAAATGTTGTATGATTTAGTAGATGGCTAAGGAAGGATACATTATTATGCTGAGAAGTGTGTTTGTTTGGTTTTTAATCTATTTATTTATTTTAAAATCTAGCAACCGTTGTATCTGAAATATTGTAAGCCCCTTGTGCCTTGAAACAGAGACTTAAAACTTGGAAAGGGGATTTTTCTTACAATAATGGCTTTGAAAACTCACCTAAACTTAAATTCTTCTAACACAGGTGTTCATATGCATTTAACAGAAATTGCTGGAGCATAGCAGCCACAGCGGAGGATTTCTGTACACGTAGAGCTGTGTGAACCTCCTGCATCTCTTAGTGCTGACAGCATTGCGTACTACCTGACTGACTATGAATGCTTTAACCTATAGTATGGGTGACTGAAATGGCTTTGCCAGAAATAGCTTTTTCCAGATGCTTTGGATGGACTGAAGCTTTCCTATCTCTCACAGGGTATTTATTTGTTCTAACAACAGAGGGAAGGGAGTAATCTGAGATTACTGTGAAGACAAAAGACTAGGCAGACAGAATAGTAGACTGGGACAAACAACTAAGTGATCCTTAAGCAGGGAGAGAGAGGATCTGACTGGGAATAGGGAAAACAAGTGGACTGGGACTAGCTGATTAGCAGTTTTTGAGAGAAGGTAGAGTGGGAAGTTATGACACATGGCAGTAGAGACTGAGGAGTATAAGAAAATGAGTATAAGAGTAATGGATTGGGAAACTATGAAATGGGAGTCTCGATAGTGGACGTGAGCACAGTGAGACTGGGGAAGAGCTAGTGTGTTGCCAGAGAGCAGGACAGACTGGGCAAAGATCCTAGAGACAGACAAACTGGCTGCCAGTAGGGAGAGAGCCTGGATGGGATAACACGGACTGGCTGGGAAGAGGATGCAATTGTGTAAATGGAGAAAATGGCATGAAGTGACAGAAATAGGGAAAGGACAGGTCTGGGATGGGGGCAGAGAAGAGGCAGGTTGCATAGGAATTACTGATCAAATACAGGGGAACACAAAGAAGAACCAGTCCTGTAGTGTACTGCCACATAGAGTGTGGAATGGGACTCAAGGTTCAGGAGTGTTGCTGTTCTGCTTCTGTCAGCAACTGTAAATGAAGTCCACTGGCAGTACCCATCCATTACCTGCTGAAGGATGATACTTTGTCATGCAAGTTACTTGGTCAGCTGCAATACTAGCTGTGGCTGTAAAAGTGCTAACTCTGGTAAGCTGTGCATAGCAGTATAATAGAGAGCCTGCATTTCTGTAGTTATTTTTATGCTTTTTTGAACCTAGGGATTTGCTTATAACCTAAGGAAGCAACACTGAATCTGCAAAATCAAGCATTCAAAGGCTAGAAAATCCTACAATTGAGTATCTTACACTCCAGCTAATTACAGGTTTGTTTATGTCTTTTTTGAAGACCCACTGCTCTATTCAGTGTTAAGGGAGCAGCTACTCTGGGTAGAAATCATGATGGTGCAGTACATGCACCACCATTTGTCACATTTGTGCTGCCTTCTTTGCTGCAGTGGTTGTTTTCAAGGCAGGGAATTTAAGAAAGGCAAAGGTTTCATGGTTAATACAGTTGAATGCTCTTCCAAAGACCATCCTTTCTTACTGTTTCTGGTACTGTTCTGGAGGGATACTGTATAAATGACTTCACTATTTCTTGGTGGGAATTGTAATTGCTTATTCTGTATTTCTGATAATCAAGGTAGAACTCTGGGGTTTGAATTCTACAAGTATTGAGCGTTCACAGCTTCATCTGTTCTGAGTGGAAACTGTGCTTTGAAGATGAACTGTTTCATAAAGCTAAGTACGTTGAAAAGAAGGTGCTTAAATTGTTACCAGAATTAATTAACACTTTTGCTCTTAATTCTTTGCCCTCATTCTAATTTGTAAAATGGGGATATTACTACCTCATCATTTCTATGGCCATGTGTGAAGATAAACTTCACAAAGTTTATTTTATTAATTTGATATTCCAATGATGCATACCAGGAAGCTGTACGCCTCCCTGAAACTTACATTTAATAATAGGTTTTGAGTAGTACACAATAAATAAAGCCTAGAGACATTTTCAAACTGCTCATTAGCACAGTGTTACTAATGAATGAGAAAGTGGTCTTTTGACATAAAGAAAGAAAACAGAACTGAAAGCTGCACGCACACACATTCTGAAGGGGGAGGAATTATGGTGGCTTTAATTCTGAGATTTTTCTTATATTTATGTTCAAATACTTGACATCACGATTGTGGAAAAGGTACTTTTAAAGTAGTCTTTTGTGCATGTTTGTGTATTTTCTTTTCATGATACTGATTTTTCATGATCTATAAATGCAAATTTTAAAATATGGAATCTGATTCTTTTGGTTTTCAGCGGTATCTCTGTATCTCTTCTGCTTTTTTTCTTTCTTTTTTCATGACTGCTAGATTTAATTTAAAGAACGAAAAAACCCACTACTGACCCCCCGCCTCCCCCCCTCAATGCCAAACCTCCTGACTTGTAGTCTTTTTGTTTAGCATATGGTTATAATATAGAACAGTTTGGCACCTTGCTGAAGCTACATTATTGATAAAAGTTAAAAGCTTCAAAATATATTTTCTCAATGTTTTTTTCACATTCTGCATTACCTTCACTCTTAGCTTTTTTGTATACTCATTTTTTAAAAGACTTTAAAAAGAGAGTGTAGCTTGAAGAAGCATGTAATATGTTAGGATACTGTAACACAGTATGTGCTATTTACAGATCAAAGCTAAATTATTTTTACGTGCCTTTTCCTAAAGGAGAAACCTGGGGCTTTGAATCAGTCAAGCTAATTTTTGCCACTAACCTTTTTTAAAGCTACTAAAAATCTTTTTCTTAAACTTTTTTTTCCTACCTCCTGCAATTAAAAAATAGTGCATCCTTATTCAACTTTGTATATATATGCTACCTATTTAGCAGGTAAAAAAGGGGAGGCTGGGTGTCCTCAGGGGACACAGCCACTCTGCAGATGGAGCCCTGAAGTCCTAAAAGAAAAAGCAAAGGCATAGAGCCCTGCTAACTTAGGAAAGCTAGTTCTGGTAAGGTTTTGCTCCCCATATCTGTATTACTGGGGTGTCTGACAGGTGCTCGACTGTCACCTTTGCTCTGAACCAGAACGAGAGCAGCAGCAGCAGTTTACCATGTGCAAGTTATGTATATGTGCTGGTGGAAGGAAAGCTGACTGGTCCTGCAATTACCAGTGGGGTAATTGGGCTGGGTAATTGCCAGGCAGCCTTGTTAGTTTTTCTGTGAATCGGTCATTGTCTGTGTCTGCTACTGGAACAATAAGAATAAGCAGGCAGATTTTCTGCTAAAATAATTAGACTATCAACACTGGTTTGTCTTGTGGACAGTCCCCTTCACAGACATCACACCTGAAGCTATTGTGTACGCCAGCTGGCTGTACTCACAGGGAGAGTAATGGTGTCAGTCAGCTATGAAAAGTTAACTTGATGTTAAACTTCATTAAACTGTTACACAGGCTGTTCAAATAGCTCTAACTGGAGCAGAAATGCTTGAGGTATTTCATCTCCACCTTTGCCCACTGGTGCTAGAATTGTCTGGCTCCATGAACCTTTAAAGAGCAGGGAGAACTGAAAGATTTCATTAAATAATAGTTCTGGGTGCTTTTCTTGTTTGAAATGCCCTGCAAACAATACTTGGAGATTAGTTTTTTTGAAACATTTGCAGTGTCAGTGTTTGTGCTGTATGAATAACTTACTGAGAATGAAGAGAGAAGATTTTGAATTTATCTGCCTTATTTGTAGTAAAAAGAAAAAGAAAGTTAAGATGGTAGCCTCTGTATTTACTGTGTCATGTTATTGCTTTTTATTAGGAAGTAGAGTTAATGATTCAAGCACGAGTTTCACCTCTTCATGCTGTACCAGTTTCCCCAAGGGGGTATACTGGATAGAGATGCATATAAACAAATACTGTTGAATTTAAACATGTGGCTGTGTGTTATAAGAAGCCCCACTCAGCAGTAGCAGCAGAGAAAATGAAAATGATGCAGTATTGGAAATTTTATTTTAGTGGCTCTGCACGTAGATCTGATTTTAGTAGGTGATCTTTATCCCTGAACATTGTATGTTCTTGCTTTTTTGTGTGAACAAAAATGTTAGGTGGAACAGAGTGACTGTAGGTGGACTACTCAATAAGGAAAAAAGAAATGAATCCTTGCAAAGGCAGTTGGATTAAAAAAAAGAAAATGTATAACGTGACTTTGTTCAGAGCTTTCTAAGGGATCTGAGTTTAATCAGGAGTCTTATTAACAGTCTGATTAATAGATTATTAGCATGAAAGAATATATACTAAAAACGGAAAATATGACAATTTTGACTTGAGTTTTTCTTACAAGGCTTTATATGTCTTGTAAGTAGATGTCTTTATTTTGATTGTGTATGAAAGAGAGTTGTGTTTGAGAAAACATTTCTATCTCAGTTCTGTGATGTGCGTGTGGTGGGTTTTTTTAAAAATTAATTAATTAATTAATTAATTTAGGAAAGACCATCGTTTCATTCTACTAATTTGGCCTTCTGATGCTAGTAGGTACTTCTATTAGTACAATTATTTTGTCTATTACGTTTTTGTACTGTGGCTTAGTCTTTTGTTGCTATTGATTAAATAAAGTTACTTCTTGTGTACTAAGATCACTAACAGAGGAAGATTGATTTCTTTAAAATGCATTTTATTTTTGTGGATTCTCGAATGGAAAAAATAAACGTATGGCATCTTCAATAACTGGAGATGTAAACAACTGTAAAGAAAAGTTGTAAAAAGAATCAGGTAAATATTTTACTTATTTATTATTATTAGTCACTTTATTGGCCAAGTACTTGCTACTTTCTGTATGTTCAGTTGGTAGATGCCAAATAGTTTGGTGGGTTTTTTGTATTTGTTCATTTTTACAATTAAGAGACAGCTGCTACTCTTGAAATGTAGGCAAATTTGATCACCTCGTGATCAAATTGGATGAATGAATCAAGGTGTGGTGGAAAGTTCTATTTTTGTTCTGCATAGAAGGCAAGGAGAAATGGCAGAAAACTTACCATGGTCTAAAGAGATGGGCAGCTGAATTCATGAATGAACAGAGCCAGACAAAACTCCTGGGACACTACTTTCCTACCAGAGCTACATAGCCTTTTAAATAAAAAGTAAGGCTTAATGTAGAAACTTTATTTCTATATACTTGAGTCTCTGATCTTTACTCAAAAATGTAGAGATGTTGAGGTCCCTCTTCATTGGTCTATCTCTTTGACCCTACCAGTTCTGGTTTGTTTCTGTTTTATTCACAGAGTGAGAACTCTTGCTTGTGCTTCCATAATTTCCTATTACAGCTGCCTGACCTTTTTCCTCTCTCTGTTCTTTCTGCTAGTCCATATTAAAAAAGACTCCCTAAGAAACACAGGCAGAAGTGGCCAAGAACTTCATTATGTGTTACTCTGAAGTTCTTGTAATAATCCTTTGTGCATCACTTTCCTCTTGATGAAGTTCAGATTTCTTCACAAACATATCCAGTTGTTGAAACACTGTGTTCTGATAGGTCTATGCAATAAAATATAAAAAACCCCACTTTGTATTTTTGTAAGCCAGAAGTGAAGTCATGGGAACAGACAGACGTGATCAAGATCCTAACTGAAACATGAAAGAAAGGAAAAGGAATCTATTTAAAGTAAGGAAATGATCATTCTCATTTTACTTTTCCCCCAAATCCTCTCTTTCAGAAGGCAACTCTAGCCTAGAGCATGCACAGTGAAAAATTCAGGTATATGTTCTTGTGGGCTTGTTTTGACAGTTTCACAGACTTTTTTTTAAAAATAATGACTCTGCAAAATTGTTTATATGATCAGTTTATCATCTTTCTGCAAGAGATGTTCATAAACCTCTTGCTTTCTATAGTCCAGTTTGCTGCTTAAACTTTTTTTAATCTTTTTTTATTTATTCTTATTTTTGTTCTTATTCAGTGAGGCCTAAACCAGGCTATATCATACCTTAAAATTCTCTGAGACACTAATGTCAGAACTGAATGCTAAATTTTTTCCAAGCATGGTTACTGAGACGTAGGCAGTCATATCTGAAATGGCCAATTGTGTTGAAGTAATCTATGCTCACTGTTCTTTACTCATCTGCAGGAAATCCTTGGTTTTCTTATAAAAGCCAAACATAGTCCTGCATATTTCCTTTAAGAGTATTCTCTGAACTGTGGTTGTTAAGCCTAGATAAGACTATTTGCTAATGGCTGTCACTCTTGCTTTTGGAATTTGACCTTTAAAGCATCATCTTTAGAAACTCAGTATAATATAATTCCATGCTTTTATATTGACTTTAAAATTTTCCCCCTCTATCTTAATTTTTTTTTTTTTTGTGCCTCCAAGAAACTGAATGGCATATGCTGTTTAGGGGCAGGGCAGCTATATTTAATTTTACTGGGATGGAAACATTTGGAGAGTATTTAATTTTTCTTTTACCAATTCATTAGAGAAAACCAGGATAGTTCCGTTCGTTCATTCTCAAAGTCAGAGTTGGATATTTCATGAGATATGGCTTTTGAAACAAATAATTCTTGCTGGGAGACAGTCTGCTGCCTGAGCATGCCTGGTATTCTCAGCTTACCTGATAAAACACCCCTTCCCAAATTTTTAATGCACATGTACAAGTAGTTCCCTTTTTGCCCTTTTCAACTGTGTTGAGACTGATCTTTCACCTCAAACAGGATTATGTTTTTTTATCACACTCGAGAAGATCAGTGGTCCGAGGGACATCAAGACTGTCCTTTGAGCCTCGGACAGGTGGAAGAAGCAGAATAGTAAAATGCTGAAGATGAGAGTACTTTAGAAATCTGTATGTTGGGCTATATTCCTTTGAGGTCAAATTTGGGCAGATAATAGCAACTTGTATACAATGGGAGATAACTCTATTAAGTTAGCTTGATTATGTAGACCTTAGGATGCTTGAGACATTAACAGCACTAGGCAGTGAATTAGTTTCAGTATTCACTGTTTACGGTGCGACTATGCTCTGCTACAATAAAGGTTAAAAATTACTGTTTTGGCATCATGTCTTCTACATTTTGGCTTCCCTATAGGGAGGGGGAAAACCCCACAACCATTGGAACTGCATTTTGCATTGTGGACTATTTTAAAATAGAGGAGAGAGAAAAGGATCCTGCTTTGAATACAGTTAATATGTGCTATATGAATTTAATTATGCTGTTTGGCGTAAAATAGGTTTGACCATGTTCCATCAACTTACATTTCTTGTTAGAAGGTAAGGTTCTAAACAGGAATGGGATTCCTTTTCCTTAGTGACTTTTCTCAGAATTAACACTGCCTGCTGGACTATTTCCTAGAAACATACAACTTGTTTCAATAGCTAGTTTTGCAAAATCAGTTTTTCTTCGTAGTGGAGGCATTCCATCACTATTTTGGCTATTGCTGGAGAACAGCCCAAGAAAACATTGAGAATATGTATTTTGATGGAAGAAGATAGTGTCATTAATTACTACACAAAATAATGTTCAGTGAGTTTATTGTAAAGATAATTGGATTATTTTTAAATCTATACAAGCGCAAATGGTGCCTATTTCTTTGTTTAGTTTAAACATTGTTAGCAAATCTGGCATCTCTCTTTTGCATCCTCTTTAGACAGATAAATTCTACAGATTAGTAATACTATTGATGCTTTCAGGAAGAGTAGTTGGTATTATCATGCAAAGTTATTAATGCCTTCAGTAGAATGAGACTACGTCTTAAAAACTGCTATTATATTGCATGCTTGCACTGTAAGACCTGCAGCCGATTTTGTCTGTACAATCAGCTACAGTGTTATAGGTGGCAAATGAATAAAGTGTGAAAAGAATACTTGTACATAAATACTTTGAAAGTACACTGATGTGCTTTAAGTACATAGGAATTGAAATCTGCAGTGGAAAATCTTCCCATTTCAGACATTTTGTGAATGGTGTTTCATCACTGCTTGTGCTTAGATTGGAGTTAAAATAGTAATAATTCAGAATGTTTAAATAAAGTACCTAGTTATGATAATTTCAGAATGCATTTTAAATCGAGGAACTATGCTTTCATGTGCACATACTTACATGTATTGTGTATTTGTTTTTAAATGAAAAGAAACCTGGTCTCTATCTTCCTGTTGACATCAAACAATCCTCTGATATGCAAATCCAGCTATGGGGAGAACAGATACACAAGGTTTGTTTGGATTCAGTCCAAGACTGAGAGAAAATTATATTTAAAGAAGTAATTGATATGCTTTGCCTCATTTAAATGAAAATGCATTTTGAAATAATCCCTATAACTAAAAACATTTTGGTGAAATGTTATGATCCTTTGTATGACTGATGCATTTTGCTGTAGCTAGTTTAAAAACATCTTTCTTATGCTCCTGCATGTCTCTGTCATGTGTAGATGCAGCTGTCAACTTCTCAGTGGCACATTTTAACATAGTATATGAAAATATTTTATTTTTCCAGAGTAATAAATGTTTGTTATATGAACTTTCTTAGGGTGTGCATGAGTGTGAAGTGTGTGTGTACACACGATATTAAAATACATCTGAATACTTTGCTTTCCATCTACAATTTTGCTAGTATTAATGTTGTTCATGTATTTTCTTTGTGTGTTTAAAATCTGTCAAAATATGAATTCTTTTAAAAGAGAGACTAAACGAGCAACAATTTTTCAGTCTTCTTACCTTTAGCTGCAAAATTTATAATGATCAAACTTGCACGTTTTAGCATTGGCTGGAATTCCAGGTTTTTGGTATGTATTTTTGGAGGCCTGTGTTATTCCAGTCCCTGAATATAATATTTGAAGGAGATGTGTGTAGCAGAGCATAATTACGTTTCATGTAAGCTTTAACAGGCCATTGAACTGTTATCAGTGATCGGTAATGGTTGTTTATACAGGATGGAAAATATTTGAATGGGAGTTAGATCTCTATGAAATTTTCAGAAATCACAGTTCCTTTAGTCCCCTCTTATGTATTGCAGAAGTTTCTAAGACTAATCTGATTGACTGTTCTTACATGATCTTTGTTTGTGATTGTGTGTCACTACTATTTCTTTTCTTCTATTTAGAAAATGAGGATATGGAAATCAATGTTGGTGTAAGAAAGTGTTCCGTTTGGGAAGTTCCATGGCACATACCTTTGTATCTGACCTTTATTTGTTCTGTGGCCACTTATTCTACGCTAGACTATTCTGACCACATTAATCCTGCACTGAGTATTGCTAAATACCATAAAAATACTGTTTTGGGATAGCAGTTTTATTTCATTAATGTCATTTGTGGCTCTATGTGTTTACTGACCTAAACACATACATTGATGATACATGTATTAGTATTTAAGGGAAAAGCTTTCTGTGTCAAGAAATTTTGTTTAAACCGTTCTCATTAGGTTGTGAGCCTCTTGTATTTGGTTTTTAAATAAAGGATTTTATGACTTTTTCAGTCATTTTATGTAAGTTTTAAATTTTAATATTCAGTGTCCATCCTTTTTTCTTTAAGCATTTTAAGAAACAGAAGAGGTTGATTCCTGAAAGAACAGTTTGGAAGTACTTTGTTCAGCTTTGCAGTGCCTTGGAACATATGCATTCTCGTCGTGTTATGCATAGAGGTAATATAGCATCTATGATGATTTGTCTTTACATAAACCTTTTACTGTGTGAGAATTAAGCTGGTTCAATGCAAATGACACCAAATAATGTCATAATGGAATCAATTTTGACAGCTGACACAATGTATGTTTCTGTCATGTTTTATAAGTAATGGAAAAGTGTGACAGAAGTTTGTGGTTGTACATTTGTTGTGGTAGGCATTTGTTTGCAGCAATGGCTTGTGATACCAAGTTTTCAAAATAAGTGATAATTCTGTAAGTGATGGAGACCCTGCTGCTGCTACCTCTTTGCTTGCTCAATTCATTTTGCTGGCTCTTATTTTCTGTCCTGTTCTTGTTCTTCTATATTTGCCCATTGTCTCTCCCAAGTATTGTTACCTGCATTCTTGCACAGCTATCTATCCATTCTTTTCGCCTCTTGCACCTTTTTTCCCTTACAAGAGTATTTGCCTCCTGCCATGCCTTCTAGTGTTGTATAGGCCCTTCTCCCACTCCCTTACCTACTGGCTTAGGTGCAGCAGTGAGCATTTTCTCCCCTTCTCTGCTCTTCTCCACTATTTCCAATCTTTGTGTCCAGTACTGTGTCCCAACAGGCCTTGTACTTGCCATCTATCCCTGTCAGGTACTAAATCTCTTTTACCCATTTTAAACCTCTGTACTGCTGTCTCTTCCATATGTTGTCTTCATTTTACCTTGTAACTCTGAGTCAAAGAAAACAGATTGTAGTATAGCTGCTTCTCAGATGTACAATTTTTTTTGCCTTGGAAATCCTTCTGGCTACGAGTTGCAAGTTGTATATGCAACTGTCTCTCTGGGTTCAGGTGAAATTACATGTCTTAGGTTGGTGACTTCCTTCTGCTGGGATGCAAATAGCTGCCTGAAAGCAAAAGTCCCTCGATCTCTGCTGAGCTTTGTCATTTGCAGCTAGAGATGTTGCACCCTTCAGCAGCTCAACTTACATGCCTCTGCCTCTGCAAATGGCTTTCCCTTGTGATTCTCCTTTTTTTTTCTTTACGCATTTGTACAGATACCTGCAAGTGCAAATTATACAAAGAGAAGGATGTAAAATTACAGATTCTTTCCATAGGGTATAGGTATCTTCCTTTAATGCTTTTATGACTAAACTAGTTTATTTCAGTATATTTTAGCTCAAAACCAAAATGAGTTTAAATTCCTTAAACTGAAATGCTACCTTCAAAGCTTCTGGCAAATCTATGGCAAATCTAACAATTCCATGGTTACACACCAAAATCAGTGACAATTAAAGCTATTTTAAGTTGAGATGATATCCGAGTTGGATTGTTACACAAAGGGTGATCCAAACTCCTGAAAACTAGGTCAGATAGCAGCATAACATAATTGCTTCTGTCTTCCTCTCTAAAGCTTGTAAGGTTTTGTAACTTTTTATTGGAAACCTGAAAATTCTGGTAGAAGGGTTATTAACCATTCCTTTTACTGTACCGTATCTTATGCAAACTGTAATCCCCTCTTATGATAGTTAAGTGATTTTCTTTAAATTTAGAGCTACAGTGCGTTGCTCTTGAGCTGAGTAAGAGCTAAGCACACTAGCCAAACAAATACCAGGTCAGTTTATTTAGAAGACTAACAGGATAGGTACCTTGTTAAAAATCATACAATGAAAATCTTTGCTGTTGTCTCTAAAGGATGGGATTAAAACTTAAACTGAATATTACTTGTGAAAAATAACTGTCTGGGGTATACATCATTATTTTTCTTTGTTTCTACTTGATTAGCCCAATTCCATTGATGAGTTCAAATAACCATTCTCCTGAGTAAAACTTGCTCCTTTTTTTTAACGCCTGCTATTAAAGAGAATCAGTTACCTATTTCATGCCACTGTGGGTAATCTGATCAGCAAAAGTGATGAAAAATATGTTTTACAGTTCTTAAAAACATTTTTTGTCTGTTACTTAAGACATGATGAGAGGTTTTCTAGTTCTAATCGAAGTCCTTATGTATAGCTTATATAAAGTAGTAATGAAGTCCCTGTATATGCTTCTTTGGGTGTGGGGCTTTTTTGTTTTGGTTTTTCTTGTTGGTGTTTTTTTGCTTGTTTTTTTTAAAATACTTTCCATGGGTCTTAATTTTTTGCTTGAGTAATGTTTGTACTATTAAAATAGTTAATTTGAAATTCCAAATCCCAGACCCACTCTTTCTGAACAGCACAGTCAAATTTTGTTAATATTAGTGTAAATAAAAGCCTCTTTTGGTCTATTATTAATAGAGCAGTAGCTTTTCTTGCAACCTCATTGTGACTTTTAAAGTTTTAAAAATTTTTGGTTTTCAGATATAAAGCCAGCGAATGTGTTCATTACAGCTACAGGGGTAGTAAAGCTTGGAGACCTTGGACTTGGTCGATTTTTCAGCTCCAAAACCACAGCTGCACATTCTTTAGGTAAGCTTTGTCTGAGGTACAGGTGTTGGGGAGGTGGATTTTTTTAACATGGTGGAAATACTGTGCCCACTCATGAGGAGGAAGAAAACAGCTAGGTCCAGCTAAAGCTTTTCTTAAATAATAAAAAAATAATGGTCAGCACCATGGACAAATAGAGAAAAGCTTAACACTGAGGTGTCACTTTCAGCAGTACAGGTTGTTGGGTCCCCCCCCCCCCCTTTGTTTTAATCAGTTAATGTACATTCCTGGCTCAAAATAAGTCTTCATGACAGTAGTGTTTTCTAGAAATGCTAGGAAAAAATAAGACCAATAGTACAGATGCATTTTTTAAAAATTCATTTGAACTTTAATCAGTGTTGAAAAGAATCTAGTAATTCTGTGTGCCTGTATGGGTAGCATTGATGACATGTTGGTCATATGCTTTGAAAGGGCTAACAGAGGAGCTTGCCTGTTTCAAGGTGGAGTTTCTCAATATAAGTTAAGTAAGTCAAGGAGAGATCAGAATTAGGCTTTATGAACCATAAAGACTTTAAAACCAAACCAAAACACAAAACAAACAAAAAAACAAATCCTAGAAAACTTATTTTTATAAGAATAGAAAAAAACTTTCTGAAACGCCCAATTTATTCTTTGCTAGCACATAAAAAATAACCTGTTAACTTTTTCCAAATAAAATTTTCATATAATTTGCATCTTTTGAGTGGCATGTGGAGACTAGAATGATTAAGAAGCCTTTAGAGATGAAAAAGTAAAAATTTGGCAGATATTTTAAGTTTAAATGTAGCAAATGGACAAATGACAGACTCTAAGAGGATCTCTGTAAAAAAGAAAAGCCTTGTAAATAGAGTAGCATCTGCTTTAAAGAGAAATGTAAGAATCGGTGTTTATAGTATGGTGATGTAGATTTTTTTTTTAGCTAAGAAAAAAATTCTTTTCCCCTGCTGAAGTGGCTGTGTTTAGTGGTTGCTGAATTCAGGCCTGTTCACTGACTGCAAAGGGTGTGAAATGAACTTTTAGAGCCCTCAAGAGCAAGGCCATAGATGGCAGCATCCAGAATTGTCTCCTGTTCCTTGTAAAGGGTATTGAGGCAGGCAGAGCACCTTGAATACAGATAGGTAAAATCAATTCAAATGCTGCATAGTGTGAATTTTTAACAAATGACAGTGACAATTCTGTAATTAGGCATTCATTTGAATATTTTTTTATGTTTAACAAGAGTGCATGATAAGGAAGATAATGTCTAAGAAAGCCAAGAATGGTTAAGTAATACTTACAATCCCTGTCTTAGGGCCATGAGAGGACACACAAAGAATTGTGTTTGCTCAGATGCTGATGTTTCTAATTAGACTATGAAATATCAGATTTCTTGGATTAAAATATGCCATATTTATCCCCAACTCGTGATTTAACTTTATTTAGGTAGTCCCAGTTATCAGTACAGTGTGGAAAAAAGGAGAGGATTGATGTTCAGCATGTTTGTACCACATTTGATGTGTGGGCAATACTAGTGTTAACAGCCCAAGAAAACTATTTTAGAAAGGAATTTTTTATGCGATCCGTACTTCCCTGTCTTCCAGAAAGCCTTTGGTCAGTCTTTTGTGCTTTCCTATTTTTATCACGTTTGGTGCATACTGATACTGGTGTAGTCAAAACCATGAGTTAACTGCTGATATCTTAGTAGGTCTGAGGTGAAACTCAGGCGCAGATGTGCAATCTTGCATTAATAAAAAAGAGAGAGGAAGAGACAGAGGAGAAGCAGTGAGACCAGACTGGAAATGTGCTTGGGTTCCACATCGAAGTTCAGACATAACCCTAAAGTTCTGATACTAGTTCATGGCACAGTGTGTTATATAAAGTGCTGCTATTCATGCTGCCATCATAGCCCAGTGGCCATCTCTGGCAGCGCTGTCGAGATATTATTTGTCATAGTTGGGTCCTGCTACTGCCTGCAAACGGAAGAAGGATGTAAACAAGCAGTGTGAAGAGGGAGCTGCTCCTGGACTGTATTTGCAGGAAGCTGTAGATCCTAATCTGTAGGTAGGAGCACACGAAGAAGGCAGAAGTCAGTTTTGAGGGTGGCAGAGCTAGACTTTTGTTCTGAGACAGAAGTCAGGTAGTTAAAGATGAACAAACTGCTTCAGCCCTGTGTTATTTTGGCTCATTGCAGGGGAATGGTTGCAAAGGGACTGAAGACTGAGCTAGAGTTAAAAACAATGTAAAACCCCCAAGCCCTTTAAAGCTTATCTCTTACAAATACAAGAGTCATCCAGAGAGCGGTGCGGGTAGGGGGATGGAAGCTTTGTTTCTAATGTTGGGTGCTGTGTCTTGGTAGAGGAGCTGTTATTTTTTTTTTTTCTTTTTTCCCCATCTCCTCTTTTCCCATTTCCTTCTTAATTATGACCTGATGTCAGAATTCAGCCTAGGAGAAAGGTTTTGTTCAGCTGTTAACTTAGGCTACAGTGGAGACAGTGACACACTGATTTATCATGTCACTAGCAGAGACCACTTTTTAAAATTAATTTCTCATGCAGTTTCTGTTGCTGGTTTTCCTGAAATTTCTTTCAAAGTTGTATCTTTTTATGATTCTATAAACCTTTGGTGCACAAACCCCAGTGAATTACAAACATATTATGTGTCGCAATTTATACTTGTTTAGAGGCTTTATAAAAATTTCAGTAGCAAACTAGATTCAGGCTTTCAGAGATAAAGAAATGTATTAAAATTTTCATTAGCTGCAGCTTCTAACTGGTAATTATGAATAATACTGATTTAATTAGAGTACTTGCTGATGGTCCATTTGAAACAAATAAATACTGCACTGGACAGGATTTCTTAATGTTCTTAACTCTTTCTATACAGACTTATCAAAACAGTAGAATTTTCTACTGTGGCATGTATATACCTTTTTGAAAATAGAAAATCTTTCTTCCAAAAATGCAAAGGAAATGGAGGCATTTGGTACTGTTTATTCGATACAAACTTGACAAAATTTCTTGGTTTCAGAAGACTTTACATTAGAAAGGGGACGATGATCCAAAAAAGGCTTCTTACTCCTTTCCCTATGACTGTGTGTGTTAGGGGTTTTTTTGTTGTTGTTTTTAATGGCTGAATGCCAGGCCTTATGCTCTTTGATGAAATGGCAATTCTAAGGCCAGCTCATGGAAATGTGCATTTTTTTTATCTTTAGCAATTCAGTGGATTTAAGGATAGTCCATATATTAGTATTTCAATTACCAAAAAAAACCCACCCCCAAACCCCAAAAAAACAGTTCTCCAGTGTGGTTTTGCTAGAGGTCTGCACAGCATGCTGTCCAGGCAGAACATGATGTGAATACCTTCTTGCAGGGCAAAAGAGCAGATCTGCAATCTTAGAATGCTTGAAAGCAAAGGATCATATGTGTTGAATTCTGGTGTTTCTTCTGTGGTTTGACAGCTTTTGTCATTTCCATGATACTCCTGTCCCTAGCACAGAGCTATGTTATGAGGGATTTGACTGTAAACTCATGCAGGTTGTGGGGAATAAAATACCTTGTAAAAATGTGTGCAAATACTCTCCTTTCCTCTTACATATGGTCTGTAACCCAGCAGAGGGTGTCAAAGCAAGTGCTGAGGTGGTGGTATGCAGCACCATTTTGCTGTGAATAGAATAAGCTCCACTTTCATACTCTTAACCAAACTGTTCTGAGAACCCGCACCCTCAGTGTACAGGAAGGCTAGCAGAAAAATCTGGAGCTGATTCATCACAGTCATCAAAGAAGCTGTATTAAGACAGCTCTTATTGTATGTACAAAACCCTGAGATCTTTTACAGTAGTTTGAAAGCTGAAGATAAATTATTGTGCTGTTACAATGCTACATTATAAAATAACCCAAGATATCTATAGATTGATTTCTGCAGTTAGACTATTTGCATAATGTAGGCTAGGTTGCAGAATTACTTTGGATAAGTGCAGTATTTTAGGTCCCATATCTGTGGTTGAAGATGAGCCTATGACTTAGAAATCTCCTACACCTATATTAAAATAAATAAGTAAAAAATAAATTATAGTTATGGAGAATTTTTTGTGTCAGTGGTTGGTTACCCTCGCTGTTCCATAACTGCAGCTTATTTGTAGCTTTGTCTGTCTTCAGCATCAACCATTCATCTTGTTACGCACTTGCATGTTGTATTGAACTCTGTATTATAAATTTCCTGTGATCTCATGAAGTCATTCATAAACCATATTTTTTGATTACTTAAATAAATTGGGCCTTTTTTTTTTTTTTTTTTTTTTTTTTTTTTAAACTGAAGTCTTGTTTTGGAATTCTTTGAAAATCAGAAGAGTTACTGAAGTGATTTTAGCCCCCTTCCTGAACTCTGGTAGTTATGTATTCCAATGCATGGAATGTCAATAATAATTATATGGCCTTTTTAAAAACTAGTCTATTAAATACCTGAATTAGGCATTACATTGTTTTGTATAAGTAGTATTAATATTTACCAGGCAGATTTTTCTCCCAGCTTAAAAATGCTTGATAGTACTTAGAGCTAGTTACTGTATTTCATTCAGCTCCTTGATGCATTGTTGGTTTTTAAGTGAACACATTCTCCTCTAACTGGGCTGCAGTGTGAGTTATGTGTTTATGCAGGTAATAAGATGGACTGTTTATGTCATAACTCCCTTTTTCATAATAGATTCTTTTCCTCTGATCCTTCAGATCCAGCTTTCTGCCCCTAATAGCCACCTTTTCCATTATGTCTGTTGCCTCTCCCAATAGTAGAAAGCTTGCATAAAGAAACAACGCTTTCTGGATCTGCGGCATCTTTAAAGGGAGGGAGTTCCAGAGCAGGAGCAGATTCTGAGGAAGCAGTTTACTTGACCCAGGCCATTTTCAAGGGGATTACTGTTCAGACCTGCAGGTTATCCAAGATGTGCAAATGCAGTGAACAGAATGCTAAAGTTACAGATTTTGTTCTTAAAAACAGAGGCACCTTAATATGTTACGTTTTTGTCTTGTATTATCCCACTTCTGTGTCTCCAGATGAGTAAAGAAAATTGCATGTCTTTATAGTATTGTGATGCTGTATTTCACTTAACAGAAAAAAAATAATGATCCAGGAAGGAAATGTAACATATAATCACATCTGGTAGTTGCTTGCCAGCAGTACAGCTATGTACCAAGGTTGCTCACCGTTTTAAAGAATCGTTGCAATGCCTTCAGTAGTTCCTGAATGTCAGAATAATGAATCTTTTGTGTCATGTTCTGTTAAAAACAGTTTACAAGTAGTAATGATGTCTAGATCTTCAAGTTGTTTTTGTGATTCAATCACTAACATAACTGTAATTTCAATTCCTTTCACTTGTTGGTCATTGGGGTCTTCAGGTTGTATTGCAGTTAAGGTGTTACACTAGGCTAAACGCTGTAAAATGACAGCATTTGTTCTCCTTTTCACTATCATCAATCTTTCACAGTCATATCGGACCCCTAACGTATCAGCAGGCTTCCCAGAGCTACTGGTTAAAATTACCTTTGCTTTTGGTAAACTATGAACCTTCAAACCTCTGTTTTCAGCTGCCCCCTGTGGATTCTGTGAAGCCTCTTTCTGGCACGTTACTCACTGCCAGCTATTTACGTGATGTCTCAGAGCAGCAAAGGCAGTGCTGCTGTAACCAGCTAAGAACCAGATTACTATTAAACTTGGTTTTTGTTGTTAGATGAATTCTGCCAACAAAGCATCAGAATACACTAAACCAGTGCATTAATCAGTGGATGCAAAATACAGCTGAAAGTTTTCAGAGGTGTCCAAGCTCACAAGTTCTTGGGGTAAAAAAAAAAAAAAAAAAAAAAATTTCAAGGGGGAAGTACAACAGTAAGAATAATAAAAATATGAAAGCTGTGTGATGCCAAATGTTGTTTAATTAGAATCTCCAATTTTAAGATAGCTGTCATTAAACACCCATTAAACTACCGCTGTTGATACATTAGAATAACAGAGTTGCTTCTGGGTCTTCTGATTCTGTTTTGGTGTTACACTCCACCCATCTGCGTGCCTATTCTTTCAGAGGGAAAAGACCTTCTTGACCATTACTCTATTGTGGGTGAATACAAACATCCCATGAGAGTAAATGGTTTTCACAATACTTTATCATTTTGAGTTGCCTTTCCCCAGCCTTTCTCCTTTTAAGCTTTTGACCTCAGTTCAGAGCTGCAGTGACTCCTCAGGCCAGCGCTAAGGGAGCCTCTGGGGAAAGGGGCTGCGGCACCCTCTGGTCTCCCAGGGCTGGAAGTCTCTCCCAAAATATTTAGGGGGCCAAATCCATTGTAGGATGCAATATGGGACCTCTGTCCTTGCATATACATTGGAGAAGCATGTTCTCAGTTTATATTAATTTGGAATTTTGTTTTCAATATTGTTTGCCCAGAAGATGAATTGAAATTATGGGTTACCAGAGGCAGTGGCCTGACGTGGGATAAGGTGGTACTGGGTTTCCCAATCCCAGCTGGGCCTTTCAAGTAGGAAAGTACTGCCCCCACCCCCTGCACCTTTTTCTTCCCCCTTTGTCCCTAAGGAAGTGTGACATAGTTTGAGATGTCAGCCTTTCTAAAAGATAGGGCACATTGTCAAAGCAAACCCCTTAACTTTTGGAAATGTTTAGAGTAAAATTATTAATCTGATTAATTAAAACTATTATTAACCTGATTATTCAGATTTGGAATTACTTGCCTATTCCCTATATCTGCATTTCAAATATCGTACAGAAATGAATTCTGAATAGATGAGGCTAGTTCAGAAGTGTGGGAGTGATATTAGATTTTTGTGTTAAGTAAAATAGTGTGAGGTTCATACTCTTAGTTTTTGTAGTTTGCAGTGAGAATGCTGATTTTAATCTCTGGCTGTGTTGCAAGATGTTTAGTCTCAAAATAAGGTCAACCTGTATTGAATTGACAGAATTCAGTTGGTTTTCATCATCAGGATTCAGTGTTTAAGAAAATATTTCACACAAATTTGAAGTAAAAATCTACATAGATATGTGACTCTTTGCTGTTAGGCAGTCATTTTGGGGGGATATAAGGAAAAAGTTCAGAGACAATGCACCAAAATTGCCACTACTGTTATTTTTCATAACTTCTCTTTTTGTTGATCTGTCATATATGAACCCATCACTTAAATACTATTTTTTGTTTTAATGGCTTTTTTTACAGAGCTGAAACGTCTCTCAGAATTTCTCTCTTCCAAGTAACTTGTGACACAGATGGGTAGGGTCTAATTAAAATAAAGGGGAAGAGATGTCCTTGGGTATCCAATGTAAATTTGCTCTGGGACAGTCCTAGTAAATGCTGCTTTTCAAGAGCAGACGTCTCCAGAGCCCACAGCTCTGAGGCAGGATTAAGCTAGGACAGCCACAGATTAGGGAGCTGAAAAGTCCTTGCAGAGTCTAGTCCTGCAGCAGATGGCCGAGTCGCTCATAGGAGCCTCGGCTGCTTCTGGGCTCACAGGTTTTCCTGCCTTCCTCTCTGAGAAGCTGAAGATACTGGATTTCAGGCTCAATTTTAGTTTCAGATATTCAAACTAAATTGTGTTTATTAGTTTCAAAAGCATATTTTTCAGACTAGTATAGTCTCAAAAGGAAGAACAGACAACTCATTTAAAAAAAAAATAAATTCAAGCAATGGAAGAGAATTTCTAGCTGTTGTTATTTCCAGCCACAGTGGTAACAATTTGGAAAGGAGCAGGGATGTGTGTGTGTGCATGTATTATGTTCCCTTGGTTGTCTGCAGAAGAAAGTAATTGCTTTCAAGCTTCTTTAAAAGCAAAAGTCAGAAGTATTCTACAACTGAATAATTCTGGTAATTAGATATCAGTAGTGAAAATAAAGCTGCATTGGATGAAATAGATATCTAATTAATGTATATTTCTAGCAAACTGAAGAGTCATAAGTATGAATTGAAACTATATGTGTAGCAAAATGAGAAATATAGAAGATTCAAAATGTTTTTCAGCCAGAAAACTGTACTTTTACAACTATGTAACAACAGAAATTTTCATTCAAAAATACTTGTGTATTTATTGCAGTTGGTACACCTTATTATATGTCTCCAGAGAGAATACATGAAAATGGTTACAACTTCAAATCTGACATCTGGTCTCTAGGCTGTCTTCTGTATGAGGTAATATTGATATATACAGTGAACTTAATAATACTGTTGTGCTCCACCCGCACCCTGCCCCCCCCCCCCCCCCCCCCCCCCCGCCCTTCCAAATGTATTAAGTTCTGTTTTAGGATCTATTTCTGTATTTTTGTTGTTTGTGTGTAGCATTGTGGAAAAGCTACTTTTCAGCTATTATGTCTGTCTTTAATATTAGCAATAAGAACTCTTAACTTCAGCATGTGAAATACTCTCTGTGTGTTGCTCAAGACTTGCCTTTTACTGGGCTTGCTACAAAGATTTTACAGCAATTTGTTGAAGATTGGCCATAACTGAAGGATTAATAAATGAATAATGGCAAGCATATGTAAAATTGTTCTAAGTATTTTAATGGCCTATGCTGATTATATGATTTTGGTAATAAATGCATTGAGAAATAGTAGGACTGACTTGAGTATGCAACTAATGCTTTCAAAAACTGCAATATAGTTATCCGAAGTAAAACAATAAAAAAACAAAAAAAGGGTTACTGTGTCCTTATTACTACTAGTCTAGCTTGGATTAACTTTGAAGATAATGACTTCTGTTGCACAGACATATG